>NC_042970.1:30143517-30148517 GCF_901001165.1 Salmo trutta | reverse complement strand
TCTTCCAGCCAATGAGAAAGGAGTTTAATACCAGATCAGTTTCCTGTAATTATGAGTGTCAGAGTCACAAAATGGCGAGGAAAGCAGTAGGAAGAGATAGAGATAGACTTTTGTTTATTATCTATTCCACTTGCTTTGACAATGTAAACATGTTTACCATGTCAATAAAGCCTATTCAATTGAGAGGGAGACAGAGAGAGAGAGAGAGAGAGAGAGAGAGAGAGAGAGAGAGAGAGAGAGAGAGAGAGAGAGAGAGAGAGAGAGAGAGAGAGAGAGAGAGGACGGGAAGATAAGTCATAATAACCTTATTTAAGACCAAAATGTTCTCTCTCCTGGTTAAATGTGCTGAATGTGAATATTTAAAACTTGAATCCCAGTCACATCAGTAACCTGGGTCATGTTAAGGTACAAACAAGAGAACATAAGCACAGTGAGGGATAAATAGTAGCAAAATGACAGCAGTTGTTGTGATTGTTGACAGCATGTCTGTGAACACAGTGTGTGTGTATTGTTGTAGTTGAACGTGGCGTGTGTGGGTTGTTGTAGTCGAACAAAGCAAGTGTTTGTTATTGTGGTTGAACACAGTGTGTGTGGCTGGTGAATGCACTGTACGTGTGTGTGTGTGTGTGTGTGTGTGTGTGTGTGTGTGTGTGTGTGTGTGTGTGTGTGTGTGTGTGTGTGTGTGATTGTGCAGAGCAGAAAGAGTGTGGTGAGAAACATAACAGCGGCCAAGTCCCTCTCCTGCCTGCCCTGAACATTGGGGAGACTGAGCACAATTAAAACAACCCTGCTGCAATTATTAGAAGCCTCTTTTCTTCCCTTCTTCGCCCTTCTCCTCTCTTCCCCCTCTCTTTCCCCTTTCTTCCTCCTCTCTCTCCTCCTCCATCTAAAAAAATTGAGATAAAGACTAGCCCCGGATGCTTGTAATCTTGCACCGAGCTACTTTCAGAATTGGTGGAATTGCAGAAGGGAAAGAGGGAGAGAGGGACTGGGAGAGTTTGACGTTGAAGCGGAGGAGATGAGGAGAGAGAGGAAAGGAGGCTGGGTGTTCCTAATCTTAGCCAGCGGCGCGCGGCTGTGTCGATCTCACAGCGTTTAGGAGAGGCTTATCTCTAACTCCAGCTCTGACGCTACACACACTGGCCTGACACACACACACACCACACACACACACACGCACACACATACACACGCACACTCACCACACACACACACACACACACACACACACACACACACACACACACACACACACACACACACACACACACACACACACACACACACACACACACACACACACCACACCACACACACACACACACACACACACACACACACCACACTCACACACACACACACACACAAACACACACAACATACACACACACACACACACCACACACCACACACCACACACTACACACACACACAAACAGGGTACAGAGAGACTAAAAGTGGAAATGGGGAGAATGGAGATGAATAGAAATTGTAGATGTTAGTCATCAGCCAGACAGACAGAGAAGTAGTGGAGAGGAGGACAGGAGACAGTAGTCAGGGTCAAGTCTATACCCTGGAGGATGCTTGACTCTCTGCTCTTTCTCTCTCTGTCTGCTCTACCGTTCTTGCCATAACATCTGCTCTCACCCCATCTATATTCAGCTTGGTATATCTCTCTCTCTCCCCTTCCTTCCTTCCTTCCTTCCTTCCTTCCTTCCTTCCTTCCTTCCTTCCTTCCTTCCTTCCTTCCTTCTCTCCCTCCCTCCCTCCCTCCCTCCCTTCCTTTCTTCTCTCCCTGCCTCTCTCTCTCCCTATTTCTCTCCAGGTCAGTTACTGGCAGAGCCCAGCTATTCACAGACTCCCCACTGACCTGCATTAACACCCAGCTGTCCTAATGCTGTCCTGTCCTCCCACTCTCTCCTTTCTGTCCATCTCGCCCTCTTTCTCCTCCCCCTACCTGTCACCACCCTGAGCCATCCGTCAGCTAAACCCTCTCCAGCCCCTAACCTTTCCTTCACTCACCCCTCATCCCTCACTCCTCACCCCTCATCCCTCAACCTCTCCTCTCACCCATCTTCGGCCATGTCCAAAGTTTGTGTTTACAAACATCTCTGTGTAACTCTTGCATGTTTGCGTGTGATGTGTTCATACGTAGTTTACATACATGCTCCTATAGAGTTGATATGCATGGGTGACACATGTCTATATGATCATATGGGGTGTGACAGGAAGCTCGTGGATAGCTCCCCCTCCCCCTCCCTTCCTGGTAGGAATGGGTACAGTTCATTAGTTCATCTTACATAACTATGCTAATGAGTCGCTGGTTTTATTGGCCTAATTACACCAGTGGGGATTAAAGCAGATAAAACATGAATTACATAAGAGAGCAGAGAGGAGAGCTTTAACATCTGCTCTGCCACATCGTTAACCCCGCCAGCAACGTGGTGTTTTGCTATCGCACAGCCGCTGTCTCAACCTCACAGAGGGAGGTGTGTGTGTGTGTACCCTTACAAAAAAAAGCACATGTCAAATATGCAGTTTCAAATATGCAGTTTCACGTTGAGCTTAAATTTCACACGTGAAACCATATTTAAACATGTATTACATTCAGGTGGAATTGCATTTCCAGACGTGAAAGTGAGATTTTCACGTGAAAGTTTTTCACATATGAAACTGCAAATTAGATTTTTACAAGATTTTCGCATGTGAACTTACAATTTCACATGTGAGACTTTTCACTTTCACATGTAAGAAAACTCCACATTTGAAGATCTCACTTTCACATGTGGAATTGGAAGTTCACATGTGGGGTTAAAATAATCCTCACATATGAAACAATTGTGTTAACATGTTGCAGTAGCAATGTTTCCACTGGTGGAATTAGGGTGACCACATCTAAAAAGACCAATTGCAGGACAAGGAAACGATTTTCAGGGACATTCGCAGAACAGTGGACAGAATACATTTTTGGGAGGCAGGTTAATGGATCATGTTGAAATGGCAACATAGTTCTGCTGTGTAAATGTCACTGCATGTTGGGGCTATCGCTAGTTGCTACATCCATTTTTGGACTTATAAATGAATGATATGTCCCCAGTGATACTGTATGTACCCATTGAAGAATATAATGTATAAATGAATGATATGTCCCCAGTGATACTGTATGTACCCATTGAAGAATATAATGTATAAATGAATGATATGTCCCCAGTGATACTGTATGTACCCATTGAAGAATATAATGTATAAATGAATGATATGTCCCCAGTGATACTGTATGTACCCATTGAAGAATATATTGTATAAATGAATGATATGTCCCCAGTGATACTGTATGTACCCATTGAAGAATATAATGTATAAATGAATGATATGTCCCCAGTGATACTGTATGTACCCATTGAAGAATATAATGTATAAATGAATGATATGTCCCCAGTGATACTGTATGTACCCATTGAAGAATATAATGTATAAATGCCTCATGAACTTAGTTCAACTGTCGTACGCCATCAAAACCCTAAATATAAGCTTGTTTTACTCCAAAGGACATGTAAACAATGATTGTATAACATAAAAACATGGTTAAAACGATCATTTTGATATCATTGATGGTTAGTCCTTGCATTCATAGTGTAGTCTATGGATTTGTGAGTGGTTGCATGTCTCCAGGCCTATCCCTCAGCTTTTTACTGAAACTTAGTTAATGTTTCAACTAAGGATTAAATACTTTTAATATACCTTTGTAGTGTTATATGGTGCAATCATATAGTGAGTCAGTTACTTTTTGCCATTAATAACAAGCATAACTTCTCAATTTGAGAACAAAATTCTTAGTATTGCAAACTAAAAGAATGATATTGAAAGCAAAACATGAACCCAAAAGTATTGATATCGAAACAAAATATTGCAAGGAAATAACAAATTAATTGTAATCAGATGCAAAAACAAAGAAACCAGTGAAATTGTTTTTATGATAAAGCAATGAAATAAAATGCCTCCTACAATTTCCCCCATCTTTGGTTATGTTACCCCGGACTTTGCTTTTGCAGCTTTTTTTTCCAGTTGCAAGTTATTGCACATTCATTCATTCCAGCAACACAGCACCCTCCATCCCACTGCTGGTTTGCCTCTGAAGCTAAGCAGGCTTGGCCCTGATCAGTCCCTAGACCAGAGACCAGATGTAAATGGAAGCGAAGAAAAAATAAACTTGTGAAGAAAATGTCACATTTGCAACTTCACATGTGTCTGAAACCCACGTCTGACTCATAACGATTTCAACAAAAAGATCTCACAATTTGAACAATTTGACTTCGGATACTGACGTTTATCCACGCTTCTCCAAACACCAAATTTCAAAGTTGCTTGAAACATCACATTTCTAAGTGGTTTTGAGATCCTGTGTTGATTCCTCCATGCTATCAGTACCTGTACATTAAATGAAGTCTATTGGTATTGATTTGGGTATTTGTCTTGGGACCAACCTCGGACAGATGCCCTTTAAATTCACTACAATATCATTAGCAGAAAAAATAGGATTGCTCTGTCTCGTATCTTGAGTAAAGTTGGATTTAGACACACAGAGAGAATCTATTGGATATGTTTATGAGAGGAGATTGCTAAACAGGCCAATTCATTGGTTCCTTCATTACCGCTGGCTTTGTGTGTTGAGTTTCATCAAGGACGAACCCTGGTGCTGGGAAAGTAATTACCTGGGATGATGGAGTCATTCACACAGACACAATGGCAGAATAACTCCACGTGTGTGTGTGTGTGTGTGTGTGTGTGTGTGTGTGTGTGTGTGTGTGTGTGTGTGTGTGTGTGTGTGTGTGTGTGTGTGTGTGTGTGTGTGTGTATGTGTGTGTGTGTGTGTGTGTGTGTGTGTGTGTGTGTGTGTGTGTGTGTGTGTGTGTGTGTGTGTGTGTGTGTGTGTGTGTGTGTGTGTGATTTAAATAAGCCCTCCACCCAGCACTGTTCTCAGCATAGCCCAGGGCAAAGCA